>NC_088419.1:41877986-41917986 GCF_034236695.1 Oncorhynchus nerka
GTTCTCTATGATGCATGGGCCTTAGACTATAGACCCCCCCCCCCAAGTTTTCTGAGCAAAAAAAAACAATTTAAAAAAATGTATTATTGTTGGACATAATACACTAAAAACACCAGGAAATCAGCTCCAAGTGATTTTAATTAACAAAATCTGATCCCAAATGTTCTCACGCATAATAGAGAGAAACGTGATCGTGAAATTGTTATGTTTTAGTCAAACATTATACTGTATCTGCCATCTACAAATGATTTGTATTTATGTTCAGGCCCCCCAACCGTCTTCTCAAGAAAAAAATCGGCCCGCGGCTGCATCTCGTTGATGATCCCTGGACTAAGCAATTAAATTTTTTTACTACGGACAGTCCTTAACTATCTTGTCTAGCGGTTTAAAAAAAAACGTAGCCTATAGTCCCGTCTCTCACCATTCGATAGGCTATGAATATGACTTTGGTTCATAGGCTACGCTTTCATCATTTTTATACAAGGATTTCTCCCGTTCAAACAATGAATGTAACAGAGTTCCATCTCAAAAAGTTGTTTGAATAGCTTAAAAACACAAGGTAGCCAGGGGACTAATAATGAGAGATAACAAACCATATCAATAGCCAATCTACTCTTTTCGTATTATTCTTTACGTAAATCCAAACACTCCATTTAGTATGATACGTTTAATATGGTATGTATTAATTTTTGATGTCCAACACCAATTATTATGTAGATATAATATGAATTGTAATTTATGACATATGTAACGAATTTTCAAAACGTAAAATATGTTAAAAAAAATTCCAAATGTACAATATGTTACGAATTTACAGAATGTATGTTATGTCATGAATTCTAGCTAGCTCGCTAATCTTAGCTAGGTGTTATGGTTAAGGTTAGGGTCAAGGTTTGGGGAAGAATTAGCTAAAAGGGTTAGGGCTAGGTGACTAGTTAAGGGTTAGCTAACATGCTAAGTAGTTGTAAAGTAGCTAAAAAAGTATTTGGAAGTTTGTAAATTAGGGGGACAATGTAAAGTTGTCCATGATGAGATTTGAACTCTCAACCTTGGGTTGCTAAAGGTTCGCATTATACGCACAGCCATCCACCACGACCAACCATCCTCTTTGTTTTTTGCCTTATGTAGCCATATCAAACAAAACATATCATACAGTACTAAATGGAGAATCCCAGATAAACGTACAGAATAATTACGAAATGCTCTGAGACCAGGTTGCAATAGCCTAAAAAAAGAAGTAGTTTAAGCTTATTAAGAAAGAAATTATCCATGTGGGCCAGGAAAACCAAAGGGCCAATAACCTATCCTCCTACTAGTCCTATCATAAAAGCTTTAAGACAAGTTAGTTATGTTCAGGCCTAAGAAGGTGTTGTCTTGAAGTTGACAAAAGAAGAAAAAAAATAATGAAATTTCATAGGCCCGAGGTCCGGCGCGCTATCGACTGTGCCGCGAAAGCATGTTCGCGCGGCAGGGTCGATTTCCGCGCTTATAAACCCAGGGTCGTTACAATATTATTTATTTACTGATGCAAATAAAGCAATTATTATTCAGTTCTGAAGACTGTAGACTGCTTCTATCCAGCTCATGCTTTATAACCCAACTCATTACGGTAAGACAGTTCCTCATCAGACTGTCACGGCTCCATCGTGTGGGAGGGACACACACACAACCCTGTTCCATGCTGAAGCTCCTCCTCCAGAAGGGAATATAAGGAAATGTTTGCCTGCACTTATCCTCTGTCCAGGCTTTCAACAGCATTATCTTTCATCATGATTCATCCAGTTGTAGCATTCAATTTCGTGATGTAGGTATGGTTGGCCATTAGGGGCCTATACCATCATATATCACAATGTTTTATGGGTGCATAATCCCGATAGGACAAAGGTTGACATTGCCCAACTCGTGGGTATGGGCTGGGTGTGTGTACACAGGCCTGTGGATTGGGTTTGTGTGGGCCTGTGAGCTTTGCCATTGTGTGTGTGTGTGTGCGTGTACAGTATGCGTGAGCGTGCGTGAGTTTGTATTTTTGCTCATATTTAGACAGTATGAGTGCCTGCATGTGTGTATTTGGTGTTTGCGTGTGTATCATCTTTGGCTAGCTATGAAATAAACGCACGTGTCGGCTTCCCTGGTTTGCACGTCTGTCTGTGCGTTAGCAAGGCGTGATGAAGTGCCGTGTGCCGAGACTGGAAGAGTACCATCTGGCCACGATGTCCATCGTGATGTACAGCTAGCCACGTGGAACACCCCACTACACTTAGGGTAGGAGAGCTCTTCTAAATGACCTACCTTATTTATCCAAATATGTTTTTGTTCCTCAATTCATTTGTATGTATTTTCACTTTGTTTCCGGCGCCGGGATCTGTTTATACAGATGTATTCTTGGCCGTTGACACCACAACACTATTTCTGTTTTCAGATGATGAATAGCATGTAATGGCTTTCGCTGGGTCATTTTGGTTTTAGTCAAAGCGAAAGCAGCGCGGCAATCAGGGTTTATTTGGGTCAGGGACTGACTAACACAGGCCATTCACTTTCATAGATTCATGAAGTAGGCCTAATTACCCACAACAGGAAAGATGGACAGTTGAACCTGCTGTTGTAGAAGAGGTATTGGGCTTTAGCTAGAGGTAACATTATGTACACATTTTCTATAGAATGTTCTTGGATGTTTCTATTTTCAGAATGATATTTGGAGTTTGAGGTGTTATCAGGTTTAAAGCCATGTTGGATGTTTTTATTTTCAGAATGATATTTGGTGTTTATGAGTTTGAGGGTGGCATCAGGTTTAAAGCCAGGTTGGATGGATCGTTTTAATTTGTCAATGCTAAAATGTATATTCCAGATAAATCTCTTTCCCATGGTTGGTTGGATAACCGATTGATACATGCGGTGTATTTCAGGATCTAGAGCTCTAATGCCCTAGTTTCACAGGCTAATCCCTGTTCCCTGATTAATATGTTTAACCTCTTCAGCATCACAATATAAAACCTACATTTGACTGGTTTTCTGTTCCATTGCAAAGGGTTTTCTTTTATAATTTTTTTTTTTTAACTATTGCATTTCTACTGGTTCTTAAGTTCTATTCCTACTGGTTTTCTGTTCCATTCCTACAGGCTTTCTGTTCCATTCCTACTAGCTTTCTGTTCCATTCCTACTAGCTTTCTGTTCCATTTCTACTAGCTTCCTGTTCCATTTCTACTAGCTTCCTGTTCCATTTCTACTAGCTTCCTGTTCCATTTCTACTAGCTTCGTGTTCCATTTCTACTAGCTTTGTGTTCCATTTCTACTAGCTTTGTGTTCCATTTCTACTAGCGTCCTGTTCCATTTCTACTAGCGTCCTGTTCCATTTCTACTAGCGTCCTGTTCCATTTCTACTAGCGTCCTGTTCCATTTCTACTAGCGTCCTGTTCCATTTCTACTAGCGTCCTGTTCCATTTCTACTAGCGTCCTGTTCCATTTCTACTAGCTTCCTGTTCCATTTCTACTAGTTTCCTGTTCCATTTCCATTTCTAGTAGTTTTTCCCCTTGCTCTGCATGGGTAACGCTGCTTCGAGGGTGGCTGTTGTCGTTGTGTTCCTGGTTCGAGCCCAGGTAGGGGCGAGGAGATGGACGGAAGCTATACTGTTACTCTGGCAATACTAAAGTGCCTATAAGAACATCCACTAGTCAAAGGTATATGAAATAAAAATGGTATAGGGAGAAATAGTCCTCTTATCTATAATAACTACAACCTAAAACTTCTTACTTGGGAATATTGAAGACTCATGTTAAAAGGAACCACCAGCTTTCATATGTTCTCATTTTCTGAGCAAGGAACTTAAACGTTAGCTTCCTTACATGGCACATATTGCACTTTTACTTTCTTCTCCAACACTTTGTTTTTGCATTATTTAAACCAAATTGAACATGTTTCATTATTTATTTGAGGCTAAATTGATTTTATTGATGTATTATATTAAGTTAAAATAAGTGTTCATTCAGTATTGTTGTAATTGTCATTGTTACAAATAACAAAAATCATCCGATTAATCAGTATCGGCCTTTTTGGTCCTCCAATAATCGGTATCGCCGTTGGAAAATCATAATCGGTCGACCTCTAGTTTAGACCATGATGGGGTCCACATCAACAACAAACTAAGGAACTTGAAGCTCTCATCCTGCTCCATTACAGCCCGTTGATGAGAATGGGGGCATGCTCGGCCCTCCCTGTAGTCCACAGTCATCTCCTTTGTCTTGATCACGTTGAGGGAGAGGTTGTTATCCTGGCACCACACGGCCAGGTCTCTGATCTCTTCCCTGTAGGCTGTCTCATCGTTGTCCGTGATCAGGCCTACCACTGTTGTGTCATCAGCAAACTTAATGATGGTGTTGGAGTCGTGCTTGGCCATGCAGTCATGGGTGACTGAGCACGCACCCCTGAGAGGCCCCCGTGCTGAGGATCAGCGTGGCAGATGTGTTGTTACCTACCCTTACCACCAACCCATTTTAAATTCAGGCTGTAACACCGCAAAACGTGTAAAAAGTCAAGTGGTATGAATACTTTCTGAAGGAACTTTATATAGTCTTGCAGTATTGGCAGGTCACCTTTAAAAAAAAATATATATTTTATATCTTAACGGAACATCCTGGTTTATATAAAGGTGATATTTAATATAGACTAACCAGTAAAAGCAACATGACTAGAATGCCATACCTTCTACACATGAAAATGTTTGTCCTCCTCACACAGTGGCAGAGAAGTGTTAACTCCCCTTGTATATCATTGATTGGCGGCAGGGCTGGTTGGGTACTGTGAGCAGCAGACCCCCCACCCTGGTTGTGATGCAACATGCTATCTACAACACAGCAGGAGGCTACTGCCTCTCTCTGACACCGCTCGTCAACAAGGAGAGAAAGTTCACAATAACCCATTCATTCTCTACCGTAATTACTCTGTGGCCATGTTAAGATGTCCACAGTAGTAGGCCTAACATGGGCTACCTCCCTGGAAGAAACTATTGTTTGAAAAGCACGAGAACTTGTAGTGTTAGCAACACTGAACATAACACAGCAAACATGGTCCGAATCCATATTATCGTATTAGAGACATGGACAGGGCGATTTGGAAGGCAGAAAAGGTAATGCCGTCATACGATATGTGACATATTTAAATGGGGAGTGAGTCCGCAAATTCTCACAGTATCTTGTGGAAACTTGAGACAGGTATATTTTCAGAACATGGACCAGGTTAAATGCATAGTTAAATGCCAAAAATAATAAATTAGCAATGTCACCAAGCAAAAACAAACAAAACAGCCAGTACAAATGTCAAAATATGTAATTGACTTACGTGGTTTTGCAGTTTGCAGTACCCCACAACTAGCAACAGCTGTCATTGTCATTAGCTAGCTAGTTGCGTTGTTAGTGATTTTTAGCTTGTGAATTATGTTGGCTATCTAGCTAAGTAACCCCCAGCAAACTCTTAGTCCAGTGCCTGAGACTGATGAAACTTGTTGGCTAGGGAGATTAAATAGTCTACTTAGGCCTGCTCGCTAGCCATCTAGATACCTTTAGCTTACTAATTTACTAGCTAGTGTTACTAATGAGCTAGTTAGCTAATAATGACAATATGACCTGTTGCTTCTCGTGGTGTAGTGCGGAAAAAGCACACGCACATATATATATATATTTTTTTTTTTACATTTGTACTGGCAATTGTTGTTTTGTTTGTTTGTTTTTGCTTAGTGACATTGCAACTTTCTTATTTATGTTATTTAACTATTCAGTTAACCCAGTCCAGGAGATACTGAGAGAATTTGCGGACTCGCGGATAGGGAGCCTCAGAAGAAAAAATCTGGTCATGGATCAAGAGCCACTCCCTTTTCAATACGGTACTAGTAGCTGAAAGTCAATTGAAAACAGTACTCTGTATCACCTTTGAGTTGAACACATCAGGGTTCCTTCTATTCTCTAGCATCTCCTTGCACAGACATATCCTTGACTGTGGCTGGCAGGTGTATTTTATAATATAAACCCTGCCTGTGTCTCAATACCGATGTAGGAAAAACACAGAATAGATCCGGCCAATAAGAAGATATGAATGATGAAATCACAGCATCTTTATTGAGGATGCGGCGAGAGCAAAGAGAGATTTAAACATTTTTTGAATAATGTGATAACCTTGCTGCTAGGTTGCAGTGAAATGTACTGAAAGTGAGATGATTAAAGTTTAAAGAGACTCCCACCAGGGAAACTGAAAAGAAAGGAAAAAGAAGAAGAGGGAGAGAGACAGGAATGGCGGGTGAGACTAGCTTCTGAATTAGGCTCAGATAAAAAAAAAAAAAGAAGGAAATCCACTACAATAGTTCCTTCAAATGATGGAAGATCTAGCACAGATAAGATGAAGCTTTTCATTTCTAAAGCACACAGGCTCACCATGAGGTGGTTAAATAGAAACCCGCTTCCCTATGGAAACTGCCACGAGCTGAACAGCCATTCAACTGAGGAAGACATATTGATTCATGACTTGCATAAATATTATTATACAGCTCTTGCCTCTCTCACATGCAGCTTTGATAACTTATATCTTTAATATCACACTGATTTCTTGTTGGGTTGAATGTCTGAATAGTAATTAGTGTGTCTTATTCTGATTCACTGTTGATTTATCGTTGTGGAAGACACTACTATTTCTCTTGACCTGGACAATTTATTTGTCCTTGGTTTAAAAACAGATATATTTTTTTTAAATTTAAGATATTTGTGTTTCTATTAGGGAAACCTGTCTCTCATTATGGCTGAATGTGATATCCACCTGGCTAGAAACCAAATGGTAAAGGTTTGTATTCACATATGCTTATATTGACATTTGGAAATATTTATGGTGGATTCATTTCTTATCTGGAGCAAAGCTTTTCCTATCCTGAAGTATACTGTAGCGGTAAACACAAACTAGCTGAATGGACGCATGTTGAAAGCATGATGCATCGTGGACGTCTGTCTTTGACGAAGCCGTTAAATGTACAGAGTGTGAATAGGCTGTAGTCTTCGTATTCGTGTTGCTGTTGATGCTATCTTATTAAAGGTTCTATTACGGTCACAGTTTGCTTTGGCAATTGAAGTTCTCACCCTTTTCATACCAGTAAATTATCTTGAATTGAATTGATAGTAATGTACTTCACAAGGCACAGCATGGCCATTTCTGGAGGAAATTTACAGCCTCTTATTCCATAAATATTAATGGTCGGAGAGGAATCCTATTCCCCCCGTTTTAACGGCGGAGCCTTGAAGCTTAATTTACTATTCATATGTTGATTACGTTAAACCTAAAAGTATTTTTGACAGTCAGAGTCTTGGCTCCCCCTGTGTTTCCCCTCCGTCTTTCTTACCTCTACCTCACTTTTCTCTCGCAGTTTTACATTTCAATGTCTACACGAACGATGGCAAAATCCATAGACGTGGAGAAGCTCCTCACCAAAGCTTTGTTTGTGGGACATGCATTATCCATGAATTGCATGATAGGCCGATGGATCTCCCACTGTTGTGGAGCGAAGCAGAACACTTCTCTCTCTTTATGCTGTCCGGCTGATCAATGCGTGTCAGTCTGAATGAAGACAACCTTCAGAGTACAGAATACTCCGGGATCTCGATTCCAGTCCCCAGAGAAATAGCTTGGTAACACACTCATATTAAACATTTTTCTTCTTCAATCTATCCTTTATATAAGAACTACCTTTTTGGAGCAATTATTTTTATCTGCACGTTAGACCACCATTGTATGGCATTAAAACTTATAGAATTACGTCTGATGTGTCAATGAATTTGAGTTGTTGGCTATCGTAAACCATATTTTCTCCTGCCGGTTATGTACCTTTTTTTGGTTCTTGGGGGTAACTTGCTTATGAATATGACGAGGATTAGCCTGACTATAACATTTCCCCAAATATTTCCTCTCAATTTGCCATGCAGTAGAGCCGCCATAATCTTTCAGAAACACACATAAATGCATGTCTTATCCTCTGATATCCTCTCCCAGGCATCCAGAGCAGGACAATAAGAGCTCTGGGATCGCCAGGTTCTTTAGTTGATTGAATCGAGATGTTGGTTAGGATGACACATGGAAAGAGTTGAGTGTCGAGGAGGACCAGTGATCGCCGTGTTTACTTTGGTCCATAGCCCCAGGGTGTTAAAATGTGGAGCCCTCCATTTGCTGCAGCATGTGGACAGCATTAAGATTCTCCATTCAAACCAGACCGTCCATGATGACTAGATCTGTATGGAACATGGTTCCTTATTAGCAATTAGTAACCTGAAACAGCCACAAACTGAACACTCCCATGACACGCACAGGCCTGTATCAGAACTCTCCCATTCCATACTTTGCTATGCTGATCATTGCACACACCATATAGCCCGGGGGCCTTAGAAATGTCTCCCTATGAACTCTAAAGATGTATTTTCTAAAGCTGCCACCTTAACCTTGTCGTTCTAGTATTGTTGTTTCATATATACACTACCGTTCAAAAGATTGGGGTCACTTAATCTTTTCTTTTTATTGGCCAGTCTGAGATATCTGTTTCTCAAACTAGACACTCTAATGTACTTGTCCTCTTGCTCAGTTGTGCCCCGGGGCCTCCCACTCCTCTTTCTATTCTGGTTAGAGACAGTTTGCGCTGTTCTGTGAAGGGAGTAATACACATCGTTGCACGAGATCTTCAGTTTCTTGGCAATTTCTTGCATGGAATAGCCTTAATTTCTCAGAACAAGAATAGACTGACGAGTTTCAGAAAGTTATTTGTTTCTGGCCATTTTGAGCCTTTAATCGAACCCACCAATGCTGATGCTCCAGATACTCAACTGGTCTAAAGAAGGCTTCTTCTACTTCTTTTAAAGTATTGCTTCTTTAATCAGCACAACCGTTTTCAGCTGTGCTAACATAATTGCAAAAAGGTTTTCTAATGATCAATTCGCCTTTTAAAAGGATACACTTGGATTAGCTAACACAATGTGCCATTGGAACACAGGAGTGATGGTTGTTGATAATGGGCCTCTGTATGCCTATGTAGATATTCCATAAAAAATATGCAGTTTCCATCAATGATGTTATTTTAATGGCAAAAAATGTGCTTTTCGTTCAAAAACAAGGACATTTCTAAGTGACCCCAAACTTTGAATTATAAATTGGTGTACAATTCAGTCTGACTGCGAGAAACCATTAAAACGTGCCACTACTACTTAAAGATCACACCTCGGACACACAGTGCTGCCCACTGTCAGATGAAAACTACAGAAGTAAAGATTGAATAATGTTTGATTAGAAGAAGTTGCAGTACAATAAATAAATGATTCTACTCAAATCATGACAATTACCGATTGATTTCGGGCATTTATTTGATGTGGGTTTAATCCAACTTGCTGACCTTGCAAAATGGAAACAGGTTCTGAAAAAGGGGAGGAAATGCTTTGATTGAAAACAGTGCTAGGTTAAGGTCACGGTGAAGACATCTGCCATCTTGTTCTCTCCAGTCAATCTCCTCATGATAGAGGTCTCCATGGCCTTTGTTCAACCAAATCCCTCTCCCTCTCCCTTGATGCACGATGTTACTGTATTCCAGTCTGTAAATATGGTCTTATCCTAGCTGCCCTTCTGTACCAAAGACAAATGTTTGTTTGTCTGTCTTTCTGTCTCTGTCTTTCCATCTCTCCCCTGTCTGCGTCTAGCCGCCTGTCTAGTCTGCTCCATCCGCCCCAGCCAAGTCCTCCTCTCCGCTGTCTATGTTTAGATTCCTGCAGTAAACAGTTTGATTTTAATCCGTTCCGAAAACAGAAGCAGAGAAACCTCTATGTTCTCTTTCTATAACAGGAAACGATTTTCTCCTCAAATAAAACCCAGTCAGGGTTCTGGCGGTGTGGTTGGTCTGGCTTCTGTAGCCTTTGCTAAGGGCTGTGTTATGGTATTGGCAGGGAGAGTAGAGGAAAGAGGGGGAGATGAAGATGGCAGACCAGGAGAGAAGGCGAAAGGAGGGCAGACGATGAGAGAAGAAAAGGGAGAGGAGAAAGACTGGGAGGGGAGGTTTAGTGGCCGGCTCTAATAACCAGCCGTATGATATCACATTGAAATCTCTATTATGAGAAATAATAGAGCATGTTTTCGATGATCACAATTACTGGCCATTTTTTAGTCTGTGGCACTGAAAGGCGCAATGCGTTTTCTGTCTGGTATTGAAAGGGCAGACAAAATGTTGTAATTCAATATTGTACATGGGCTCTCCCTGTACAATAGAAGGACCTTTGTTGCTGTGGGCTCTGGCTGAATGGAGACCAACACAGATGATAATATGATGTCACTGGATAAACAAAAGGGGTATTTACAATGCAAAGTCAGCATCAGACAAGTGTTGTCTCTTTTGCTCGCTCGCTTTCTCTCTGTCTCTCTTGCTTGAATTCTCTTTTGTTTTTCTCTCTTTTGCATTTCAATCACATGGCCTGTAGATTGTGTTGAAAGAAGGACTTGAGAGGTCGTGTGTGTGTGTGTGTGTGCACGTTTTACTACACTTGTCAGTCCTCACAGGAATAGTAAACCAACAAAAAATTCTAGAAGTGAGGACATTTTGCCGGTCTTCACTTGTAAAAAAAAAATATATATTTTAGGCTTAGTGGTTAAGGTTAGGAGATAGGGTTAGGGGTTAGGGAAAATAGGATTTTGAATGGGAATCAATTGTTGGTTCTTTAAAAAGAAGTCCTTACAAGTATAGTAAGACATAGCTGTGTGTGTTTACTCCCCTCTGTCACTATAAGGGTACAGCTGACAGTCCTTTCCTTTACTGTAATGCAATGATAGAAACCACTTCTCTTATTCCCCTGTTCCCCTATCTCTCTGTTTCTATCTCTCCTCTACTTTCTTTCCCTCCTCTACACTTCAAATATTTTTCCGATCATAGTGTGGATCCTTGTTTCTGTGTCATCTTCATAGCATCCCTGTTTATGTGTGTGTGTCTGCGTGTGTGAAATTGGATTGCTGATCTGTTGGTGCTGAGTGGCAGAGATGTAATATGAGATAGCGCGGGGGTGGGCGAAGCTGTGACGGCGGAAAGACAGCCGGGATGTAGGACGCTCTCTCACTGGGGGATCACAGACGACATCACTTGAGTTCCTCTAGTCGTTTCCTCAGACTGGGAACAAACACATTGGGCTCAAATCTCAAATAAGTATCGACAAATTGTTACGGCAATTCTCAAACATTGAAAAATGAAGGGGTCCTGGTCTTTCCTGTATACTTCAGTGCTCTACTTTTAACCAGATCATACACACACACACACACACACACACACACACACACACACACACACACCCTATTCCCTATGTAATGAACTACTTTTGATAAAAGCCCATATAGGCTGCTAGGACTATTCTGAATATTGTGTAAATGGAGATCTAGACCTTGTCAATACTATACAGCCTTGCCATCCCCTCACCACTTCCTCACCATCATAGGTTCAGGGGTCAGGGTCAGAAGTGAGAGCCTCTAGTCTAAATATGACCCTTTGACCCCTCAACTTGACCCGCTGCCCTTTGTAGATCAGTGGCTTCTGCCATCACACACCATTGATGAAGCAGGAACTACAACATGTGGCTTGTGTGGGTGATTACATACAGTACCAGTCAAAAGTTTGGACTCACCTACTCATTCAAGGGTTTTTCTTAATTTTTACTATTTTCTCCATTTTAGAGTAATAGTGAAGACATTACTATGAAATAACACATATGTAATCATGTAGTAACCAACGAAGTGTTAAACAAATCATCATTTTATATTTGAGATTCTTCAAAGTAGCCACCCTTTGCCTTGATGACAGCTTTTCACACTCTTGGCATTCTCTCAACCATCTTCATGAGGAATGCTTTTCCAACAATCTTGAAGCAGTTCCCACATATGCTGAGCACTTGCTGGCTGCTTTTCCTTCACTCTGTGTATCCAACTCATCCCAAACCATCTCAATTGGGTTTAGGTCGGGTGATTGTGGAGACTAGGTCATCTGATGCAGCAAACCAGATGGGATGGCGTATCACTGCAGAATGCTGTGTGTGCCTTAAATTCTAAATAAATCACTGACAGTGTTACCAGCAAAGCACCTCCTCCTCCATGCTTCACGGTGGGAACCACACATGCGGAGATCATTCGTTTACCTACTCTGCGTCAAATTTTGATTCATCAGACCAAAGGACAGATTTCCACCGGCCTAATGTCCATTGTTCGTGTTTCTTGGCCCAAGCAAGACATTTACATTTAAGTCATTTAGCAGACGCTCTTATCCAGAGCGACTTACAAATTGGTGCGTTCACCTTAAGACATCCAGTGGAACAGCCACTTTACAATAGTGCATCTAAATCTTTTAAGGGGGGTGAGAAGGATTACTTTATCCTATCCTAGGTATTCCTGAAAGAGGTGGGGTTTCAGGTGTCTCCGGAAGGTGGTGATTGACTCCGCTGTCCTGGCGTCGTGAGGGAGTTTGTTCCACCATTGGGGGGCCAGAGCAGCGAACAGTTTTGACTGGGCTGCGCGGGAACTGTACTTCCTCAGTGGTAGGGAGGCGAGCAGGCCAGAGGTGGATGAACGCAGTGCCCTTGTTTGGGTGTAGGGCCTGATCAGAGCCTGGAGGTACTGAGGTGCCGTTCCCCTCACAGCTCCGTAGGCAAGCACCATGGTCTTGTAGCGGATGCGAGCTTCAACTGGAAGCCAGTGGAGAGAGCGGAGGAGCGGGGTGACGTGAGAGAACTTGGGAAGGTTGAACACCAGACGGACTGCGGCGTTCTGGATGAGTTGTAGGGGTTTAATGGCACAGGCAGGGAGCCCAGCCAACAGCGAGTTGCAGTAATCCAGACGGGAGATGACAAGTGCCTGGATTAGGACCTGCGCTGCTTCCTGTGTGAGGCAGGGTCGTACTCTGCGGATGTTGTAGAGCATGAACCTACAAGAACGGGCCACCGCCTTGATGTTAGTTGAGAACGACAGGGTGTTGTCCAGGATCACGCCAAGGTTCTTAGCGCTCTGGGAGGAGGACACAATGGAGTTGTCAACCGTGATGGCGAGATCATGGAACGGGCAGTCCTTCCCGGGAGGAAGAGCAGCTCCGTCTTGCCGAGGTTCAGCTTGAGGTGGTGATCCGTCATCCACACTGATATGTCTGCCAGACATGCAGAGATGCGATTCGCCACCTGGTCATCAGAAGGGGGAAAGGAGAAGATTAATTGTGTGTCGTCTGCATAGCAATGATAGGAGAGACCATGTGAGGTTATGACAGAGCCAAGTGACTTGGTGTATAGCGAGAATAGGAGAGGGCCTAGAACAGAGCCCTGGGGACGCCAGTGGTGAGAGCGTGCGTGGTGAGGAGACAGATTCTCGCCACGCCACCTGGTAGGAGCGACCTGTCAGGTAGGACGCAATCCAAGCGTGGGCCGCGCCGGAGATGCCCAACTCGGAGAGGGTGGAGAGGAGGATCTGATGGTTCACAGTATCGAAGGCAGCCGATAGGTCTAGAAGGATGAGAGCAGAGGAGAGAGAGTTAGCTTTAGCAGTGCGGAGGGCCTCCGTGATACAGAGAAGAGCAGTCTCAGTTGAATGACTAGTCTTGAAACCTGACTGATTTGGATCAAGAAGGTCATTCTGAGAGATAGCGGGAGAGCTGGCCAAGGACGGCACGTTCAAGGGTTTTGGAGAGAAAAGAAAGAAGGGATACTGGTCTGTAGTTGTTGACATCGGAGGGATCGAGTGTAGGTTTTTTCAGAAGGGGTGCAACTCTCGCAGGGACGTAGCCAGCGGTCAGGGATGAGTTGATGAGCGAGGTGAGGTAAGGGAGAAGGTCTCCGGAAATGGTCTGGAGAAGAGAGGAGGGAATAGGGTCAAGCGGGCAGGTTGTAGGGCGGCCGGCCGTCACAAGACGCGAGATTTCATCTGGAGAGAGAGGGGAGAAAGAGGTCAGAGCACAGGGTAGGGCAGTGTGAGCAGAACCAGCGGTGTCGTTTGACTTAGCAAACGAGGATCGGATGTCGTCGACCTTCTTTTCAAAATGGTTGACGAAGTCATCTGCAGAGAGGGAGGAGGGGGAGGATGGGGAGGAGGATTCAGGAGGGAGGAGAAGGTGTCAAAGAGCTTCCTAGGGTTAGAGGCAGATGCTTGGACTTTAGAGTGGTAGAAAGTGGCTTTAGCAGCAGAGACAGAAGAGGAAAATGTAGAGAGGAGGGAGTGAAAGGATGCCAGGTCCGCAGGGAGGCGAGTTTTCCTCCATTTCCGCTCGGCTGCCCGGAGCCCTGTTCTGTGAGCTCGCAATAATAATAAGACTCATCTTATTATTGGTTTCCTTTAGTAGTGGTTTCTTTGCAGCAATTTGACCATGAAGGCCTGATTCACGCAGTCTCCTCTGAACAGTTGATGTGTTTGTTACTTGAACTCTGAAGTCTTTATTTGGGCTGCAATCTGAGGCTGGTAACTGTAATGAACAGCTTGGCCATGTTCTGTTATAATCTCCACCCGGCACAGCCAGAAGAGGACTGGCCACCCCACATAGCCTGGTTTCTTCCTAGGTTTTGGCCTTTTCTAGGGAGTTGTTCCTAGCCACCGTGCTTCTACACCTGCATTGCTTGCTGTTTGGGGTTTTAGGCTGGGTTTCTGTACAGCACTTTGAGATATCAGCTGATGTACGAAGGGCTATATAAATAAATTTGATTTGATTTGATGAACTTATCCTCTGCAGCAGAGGTAACTGGGTCTTCCTTTCCTATGGCGGTCCTCATGAGAGCCAGTTTCATCATAGCGCTTGATGGTTTTTGCGATTGCACTTTAAGAATCTTTTAATATTCTTGAAATTTTCCGGATTGACTGACCTTCATGTCTTAAAGTAGTGATGGACTGTCATTTCTCTTTGCTTATTTGAGCTGTTCTTGCCATAATATGGAATTGGTCTTTTACCAAATAGGGCTATCTTCTGTATACCACCCTTACCTTGTCACAACACAACTGATTGGCTCAAATGCATTAAGAAGGAAAGAAATTCCACAAATGAACTTTTAACAAGACACACCTGTTAACCTCTAGCAACGAGCAATCCCGTATCCGGGAGCGTAATCATAGCCTCAAGCGCATTACCATAACGCAACGTTTCCTATTAATGAAAATCGCAAATAAAATGAAATAAATATATTCAAACACAAGCTTAGCCTTTTGTTAACAACACTGTCATCTCAGATTTTCAAAATATGCGTTACAGCCAACGCTAGACAAGCATTTGTGTAAGTTTAGCATGGCATAATGCTATGCTAGGCTGTGCTGGCAGCAGGCAACATTTTCACAAAAATAAGAATTAAATAATTTACCTTTGAAGAACTTCAGATGCTTTCACTCAGGAGACTCCCAGTTAGATAGCAAATGTTCCTTTTTTCCAAAAATAATATTTTTGTAGGCGAAAAACGTCACGTTTGTTCATCCTGCTTGGCTGAGAAATCGACAGAAAAATACTTAACTATAACACATTAGCATAACGCAACTTTTTCTATTCATGAAAATTGCAAATGAAATGAAATAAATATATTGAAACACAAGCTTAGCCTTTTGTTAACAACACTGTCATCTCAGATTTTCAAAATATGCTTTTCAACCAAAGCTACACAAGCATTTGTGTAAGAGTATTGATAGCCTAGCATAGGGCAGGCAACATTTTCACAAAAACAAGAAAAGCATTCAAATAAACTCTTTTACCTTTGAAGAACTTCGGATGTTTTCAATAAGGAGACTCTCAGTTAGATAGCAAATGTAAATTTTTTCCAAAAAGATTATTTGTGTAGGAGAAATCGCTCCGTTTTGTTCATCACTTTTGGCTAAGAAAAAAAACAAATTCATTCACTACAACGCCGAACTTTTTTCCAAATTAACTTCTTGCGTCGAGCCATCCCGGATCCGGTATCGTGACTACAGCCTCAAGCTCATTACCATAACGCAACGTTAACTATTCATGAAAATCGCAAATGAAATGAAATGAATCTATTTGCTCTCAAGCTTAGCCTTTTGTTAACAACACTGTCATCTCAGATTTTCAAAATATGCTTTTGAACCATAGCTAAACAAGCATTTGTGTAACAGTATTGATAGCCTAGCATAGGATTATGCCTGTCTTTCAGCATGCAACATTTTCACAAAAACCAGAAAAGGATTCAAATAAAATCATTTACCTTTGAAGAACTTCAGATGTTTTCAATGAGGAGACTCTGTTAGATAGCAAATGTTCCGTTTTTACAAAAAATATTATTTGTGTCGACTAATTGCTCCGTTTTGTTCATCACGTTTGGGTAAAAAATATATATATATATTAAGTCATTAAAACGCGAACTTTTTTCCAAATTAACTCCATAATATCGACAGAAACATGGCAAACCGATGTTTAGAATCAATCCTCAAGGTGTTTTTCACATATCTATCGACGATAAAATCCTTCGTGGCAGTTGACTTTCTCTTCTGAAGAAATGGAACGCGCATGGACCTACAGATTACGCAATAATTTCGACACAGGACACCGGGCGAGACACCAGGTAAATGTGGTCTCTTATGGTCAATCTTCCAATGATATGCCTACAAACACGTCACAATGCTGCAGACACCTTGGAGAAACGACACAAAGGGCAGGCTCATTCCTGGCGCATTGACAGCCATATAAGGAGACATTGGAACACAGCGCCTTCAGAATCTGGGGCATTTCCAGTATGAAACTTCATCTTGGTTTCGCCTGTAGCATTAGTTCTGGGGCACTCACAGATAATATCTTTGCAGTTTTGGAAACGTCAGAGTTTTGTCTTTCCAAGGCTGTCAATTCCATGCATAGTCGAGCATCTTTACGTGACAAAATATTGCCTACAAATACGTCACAATGCTGCAGACACCTTGGGGAAAACGTGGAAAAGGTAAGCTGACTCCTAGCTCCTCCACAGCCATATAAGGAGTCATTGCCATGAGGCGGTTTCAAAAAATGCGTCACTTCCTGATTGTATTTATCTTTTTTTTTTTTCTGTAACATCAGTTCTGTGGCACTCACAGACAATATCTTTGCAGTTTTGGAAACGTCAGAGTTTTCTTTCCAAAGCTGTCAATTATATGATTAGTCGAGCATCTTTTCGTGACAAAATATCTTGTTTAAAACGGGAACGTTATTCATCCAAAAATTAAAAGAGCGCCCCCTATATCGAAGAAGTTAATTGAAATGCATTCCAGGTGACTACCTCCATGAAGCTGGTTTAGAGAATGTGAAAAGCTGTCATCAAGGTAAAGGGAGGCTACTTTGAAGAATCTCAAATATAAAATGTTAATTTGTTTAACACTTTTTTGGTTACTACATGATTCCATATGTGTTATTTCATAGTTTTGATGTCTTCACTATTATTCTACAATGTGGGAAATAGTAAAAATAAAGAAAAACCCTTGAATGAGTAGGTGAGTCCAAACTTTTGGCTGGTTTTGTAAATCCGGTTCAAGAGCATAGGCCTATTGAATGCCTTATGTCTGTCTTGAAAAATATGTTATCTTAATGGGACTTTGAAAAAGGGTTTGTCAAAGTCATTGTTCCTTTTGTTCTTTATTCTTTCTGGTCTAGTCAGCGTATCTGTCTCTAGTTGTTGGTGACAGAGCTCAGCTTAACTCAGCAGTCTATTCTATCTTTGTGAAACCAAAGACACTTGCCCTTTAACCACAGATCCAGAATCTGATTTCTTCCCCTAATCATAACGTTAACCCAGGGTTTCCCTTTTTTTGCCCTAGCACTACACCGCTGAGTCAAATAAACGAATCATCAAGCTTTGATAATTTGAATCAGCTGTGTAGTGTTAGGTCACTAACCAAAACGTGCACACCTTGGGTCCTGAGGACCGAGTTTGGGAAACGCTGCCTTAACCGTTATATACTAAGTTAGCCACATATCTAGGATCAGATTACTCTTGCCTGAATCCTAGCTGTAACTATTAGGAGGATCAAGAAATATTGGATCCTGAACCAGTGGTTAGGGGCACTTATCCTGTTACTCCATAATTATTAAGTAGGGAAAGGAGAGCAAGTTATTCTCACTCTGTCTACCTTCATTTTATCTTCTGAAATGAGAATAAAATGTTCTCAAGTTTCTGTCAAAAGCACTATGTAAGACACATTTGATTGATTCTCTTGTAATTATTGGAAGCCAGTTCTACTCTGCAGTCGGTTCGATCTCGGTATAACCACTGTAACCATACTCTGTTCCTCTCTCAACCATCCGTCTATCTCGACTGCCATTCATTCATCTATGTAATTGAGCGCATCAGCAAATGAGCGGCTCAGCTCTCGGGCCCTTCAAGGCCCCACATTTAGCCCTGCTATCCCCCTTCAAGTGTAAAATGAACTCCCGCGGCGCCAAGCTCAGTCCAGCTGACTGCATGTAATTTGGTTTCTCAGGCTGGGAAAGCTCTCTGCTCTCTTATCTGTCACCCCTCTCCACCTCCATCTCTCTCTTTCTCCCTCTCTCTTGCCCTCTTTGTCACCCCCTTCCACCCTCCTCCGCTAGCTCCCTCTTTGTCTCGCCTATTCCATGGGGGCAGACTAGAGAACGGTGGCATTTAGAAAGGTATGTGTGGAAAGGGTTGACATTCAGAGCTCCTCCTTTTCTTTAAAGGCATAGTTCACCCAAATGACAAAATGACACGTTTGTTTCCTTACCCTGTAAGCAGCGTATGAAGGAAATCCATGCTTTGGTTTAGTTTCCCTGGCACTGTTTCCACATGCTAATGTTTTTGCCTTTGTGGTACAAATCCCATTCAAGTCATGAGATTGATATTAGAATTTTTCGCACATGTTCAAAACATCTATAAGTGACTTGCTAAGCTTCAGTCAATTTGAGATACTTTCGGATGATTTGGACATGTTGCGCGAAACATGCTAATATCAGTCCCAAACGATAGCATGGTGGAAACGGTACCAGGGGAAACTAAACCGAAGTATGGATTGATGTCAAACAGGTTAAGGAAACCAATATGTCATTTTGTCATTTGGGTGAACTACCCCTTTAAGTTTAAGTCTGACCAAAATCTGATGGTGAATACATAGAAAAAAACATCAGTCACGTTGCTAGAAAATAGCATTTAGATACCATTTCACAGAACTCAGATTTGACTAGGCTGAATAGTCTGAAGTTAGCACTGGTACGATTGATCATCGTAGTGTCTACCCCATGTTTCAAAATGTCTCACACTTTTGACATGGTGCCCTATGGGTTCTCGGAGCATCTGTTTTACACAACAATTGAGCTAATTTGTTTTGCTGTTGGCTTTTATGTTTCCTCAGCTAGATTTGTGTGAATGATTATGCCAACTAAACAAGCAATTATAGAGTCTGAGTCACTGTGGATGCTTTAGGGTGACTCCTGGCAACAAGACCAAAAACAACTGACCCTTTCATTTTCCTGGAAAAAGGGGGGAGGGTGAGTGAAAAAGCCTGCACTCTCTTTCATAGTATTTAACTGCCAAGGCCTCGCGTTCCTTTGAAATATTTTCAGTGGACTTGGCCGCGTTTCCGAGCGAGCGCACAAAACCGGCGTCACCCAAAGCTTCAGAGAAGTTTCTTTGTGAAAATTCCAGGTGACAGAATCGATATCCAATTGCCTGTGTGCTCTTTTCTCCCCCTGAGCTGGTTATCTGAAATCGCTCAAGTTTGACTTCAAAATTGGACACCTGTCCATGTCCTGAGGACGTCGAGAAATGCCTTCAAAACTGCCCACAAAACTGTGGTATTACTATCAAGTAGGCTTGGGTTTTGCTAAGGTGTTGTGGACAGCAGTGGTGGATGGATGTTATGCTATTACTCTGGATCCGAAGGTCGCATGTTCAATCCCAGTGGTGGACACTCGTTATATTGTTGTTGTTGTTTTAACCCTATCCCAAACCTTAACCATTAACTTAACCATTCAGAATGAATGCCTAAACGTAATGTTTTAACCCTATTCAATACCTTAACCCTAAAGTTTGACATTTTACGTTTGGAGAAACGTGGATAAACATCAGAATCTGAAATCAAATTGGTAAAACCGGAAGATTTTGTTGATCTGCTATCAAATCGAAGTGTATTGGTTGTTTAGCAGATTAGCAGTTTAGATTAACAGTTTAGCAGATGTTGTAGCAGGTGCAGCGGAATGCTTACAGTATGTTACTAGCTCCTAACGATGCAGTGAAATGTCAATTACATTTTTTTAATTGTTATTTTTTTAATGTATCTTGAAATGTCGGAATGAATCCAATTAACCCAAATAGCACTTCAACGGTAATCCAAATGCAATCTTCCTGTGACACCAGATGCTGTAGATGTGGAGTGCAGGCAGGCAGTGTTCCCCCGATTATGCATTGAGCTGATCGCGCCACCCTCTGGAGAGCCCTGCGGTTGCAGGCGGTGCAGTTGCCGTTCCAGGTGGTGATACAGCCCGACAGAATGCTCTCGATGGTGCATATGTAGATGTTTGTGAGGGTCTTCGAGACCAAGCAAAATTTCTTCAGCCTCCTGAGGTTGAAAAGGCACTGTTGCACCTTCTTCACCACGCTGTCGGTGTGAGGGGACCATATCAGTTCTTCAGTGATGTGCACACACAGGAACTTGAAGCTTTTGACCATATCGATGTGGATGGGGGCGTGCTCTCTCTGCTGTCTCCTGTAGTCCACGACCAGCTCCTTAGTTTTGATGTTGAGGGAAAGGTTATTTTCCTGGCACCACCTCCTTTCTTTAGGCTGACTCGTCGTTGTTGGTAATCAGGCCTAACATTGTGTTGTCAGCAAACGTGATGATTGGGTGAACAGGGAGTACAGGAAGGGGCTGAGCATGCACCTCTATGGGCCCCACGTGTTGAGTATCATAGTGGCAGAAGTATTGTTGCCTACCTTCACCACCTGGCGTTGGCCCGTCAGGAAGTCTAGGACCCAGTGGACTGGGTGCTGTGTTTGATCAGCTCGGACCAGTGCTCTCCCATGTGGAACAGAACATTTGACACACAGCACATGGAATACGTGGAACATGGCATACAGAACATGTTGCAACAGAGCAGTAGAACAGCAGCTGTTCTGAGATTAACCAGTGTTAGGGCTGTGGAATGATGGATGTGATATTGGTGTTTATTACAATGACATAATTAAAACAGTGTTAAGGAAACACCTGCATGGTTAGCTGTATGTGGTATGTGGGTAACCATAGATTCATGGTAATGGGGGACTGGCTTATAATCCCCATGATGGATGGAATAGATTGGACACTTATGTTACGCTTTGTTGGTATTAGACTTTCTCATGTTATTAACGGGTTGCAAATAATTGGGCTGTTAATTTGTTTAAATTCCCATATGTGGTTACACTGTCTGCTACTGCCCTCTGGAATGGGATTATGGTGAATGTAGTGTTTCAATGTAGAACTACTATTACAGAAGGTTATGTAGAGTTGGAGTTCCTACCTATTCATGGTGATGGGAAATAAAGTTTTCATGGCACAAGGTGTTGGACATTTCCTGTGAGTTTAGACAACAGTTATTTTTGTCCTTTCTCTATCCCTTTCCACCTATTTTTGTTATTTTCCCTCTCACTCTGTCTCTCTTTCCACTGTGGGTCTGCTCTACCTGTACATTGTGCTCAGGGGAATATCTCAGCCCGCCTGTCATTTGAATAATACGCACATAAATAAATAATATATGTTTAAATGTAAATTCTAATGGGGACGTTGAGGGTGACTCAATCATCCTGCGCTTTACAGTTTGACCTTAACTCTGGCTAACAAATGAGTGAGCGCTAGATGTTTCTCATTATGAGCACTACAGTAGCACCACGAACCGACCGCCATACGGCCCAGCTCAAGCCTAAACCGCTGTATACACTCCAGAAATAAGTGTTGCACGTTAACGTACTGTATACTAATAATAATGGGACCCTTTATTTTCATGTTTCAGTTTGATATACACTGAGGGAACAAAACATTAGGAACACCTGCTCTTTCCATGACACAGACTGACCAGGTGAATCCAGGTGAAAGCTATGATCTCTTATTGATGTCACCGGTGTAGATGAAGGGGAGGAGACGGGTTAAAGAAGGATTTTTAAGCCTTGAGATAATTGAGACATGGATTGTGTGTGTGTGTGTGTGTTGCCATTCAGAGAGTGAATGGACAAGACAAAAGAGTTCTACTGAACAAAAATATAAACTCAACATGTAAAGTGTTGGTTTCATGAGCTGAAATAAAAGACCACCGAAATGTCCCATACACACGAATAGCTTATTCCTCTCAAATGTTGTGCATACATTTCTTTACATCCCTGTTAGTGAGCATGTCTGCTTTGCCAAGATAATCCATCCCCCTGACAGGTGTGACATATCAAGAAGCTGATTAAACAGCATGATCATTACACAGGTGCACCTTGTGCTGGGGACAATAAAGGTCACTGTAAAATGTGAGTTCCTTTTAAATTTTATTTCAGCTCAGGAAAAATGGGACCAACACTTTACATGTTGTGTTTATATTTATATGTATACGCATTCAAACGCCTGAGTCAATACATGTTAGAATCACCTTTGGCAGCAATTACATCTGTAAGTCTTTCTGGGTAAGTCTCTAAGAGCTTTGCACACCTGCATTGTTCAATATTTGCACATTATTCTTAAAAAATTAAGCTCTGTCAATTTGGTTGTTGATCAGTCTTGGCATTTAAGTCAAAACTGTAACTAGGCCACACAAGAACTTTCAATGTCATCTTGGTCAGCAACTCCAGTGAATATTTGGCCTTGTGTTTCAGGTTATGTGTGTTTTGGAATATTATTTTCTGTACAGGCTTCCTTCTTTTCACTATGTCTTTTAGGTTAGTATTGTGGAGTAACTACAATGTTGATCCATCCTCATCCTTCCTACTTTTTAAAAGTCACCATGGTGAAACCCCTGAACGGTTTCCTTCCTCTCCGGCAACTGAGGTAGGAAGGACGCCTGTATCTTTGTAGTGATTGTGTGTATTGTTACACCATCCAAAGTGTAATTAATAACGTCACCATGCTCAAACGGATATTCAATGTCTGCTTTTTTTCCCCCAACTACCAATACAGTAGATGCTCTTTGTGAGGCATTGGTAACCTCCTTGGTCTTTGTGGTTGAATCTGTGTTTGAAATTCACAGCTCGACTGACGGACCTTACTGATAATTTAATGCATAGGGTACAGAGACGAGGTAGTCATTCAGAAATCATGTTAAACACTATTATTACACACAGAGTGAGTCCATGCAACTTATGTGACTTGTTTAAGTACATTTCTACTCCTGAACTTATTTAGTTTTGCCATAACAAAAGGGTTGAATACTTCTTGACTGAAGACATTTCAGCTTTTCATTTTTAGTTAATTTGTAAACATTTGTAAAAACATACTTCCACTTTGACATTATGGGGTATTGTGTGTAGATCAGTGACCCCAAATCTTAATTTAGTCTATTTTAAATTCAGGCTGTAACAAAACATTTGGAAAAAGTCAAGGGATGTGAATACTTTCTATAGGTACTGTAGCACAGTACTTGTATTATTTATTTTATAGTATTTTTTGCTCATCTTTATTGAGGTTGCCAATAATTTTGGACCTGACTGCAGTGGTGTAAAGTACTTAAGTAAAAAATACTTTCAAGTACTACTTATGTTGTTTTTGGGGGTATCTGTACTTTACTACTTATATTTTTGACTACTTTTACTCCACTACATTTCTAAAGATAATAATGTATTTTTTACTCCATACATTTTCCCTGACACCAAAAAGTACTCGTTAAATTTCAAATGCTCGGGTAGGACAGCAATATGGTCCAATTCACGCACCTATGAATATAACGTGTTTCCCCTTACTGCCTCTGATCTGGCGGACTCACTAAACACACATTCTGTGTTTATAAATTATGTCTGAGTGTTGGAGTGTACCCCTGGCTGATATTAAATCAAATTAAAAACGTGCCATCTGGTTTTCTTAATATAAGGAATTGTATGTATAGTATTTACTTTACCTTTGTACTTTTACTCAAATATGACAATTGAGTACTTTTTCCACCACTGTACTTAAGTACATTTAAAACCAGATACTTTTAGACTTTTACTCAAAGTATATTACTGGGTGACCACCACTACCAGGCTATGTGTATAATCCATCAACACAATGCAGGACGGTTGTGTGTGTTTTACATTTTTATTTATTTTATTTTATTTGTGTTGTGCCATGTTTTACGTACTTTTAGCTTTTATAGAGAGAACATTTTGATTTGTGGGGACATTATCCACTGTTCCCCCATCTCGCCTGTCTCTTTATGAGGTTTTGTTGTCTGGACAGAGAGCCTAAAGAGAACACTTCCAAGGTCAGAGTGAAATGGGAACCATTTCATCATGAGGAGACATAGTGATGATGGGGAGTGTATGTGTGACAGAGAGAGAGAGAGAGAGAGAGAGAGAGAGAGAGAGAGAGAGAGGGGAGGGCGGGCAATAAATATTGTCAAACACGACCCGGAACACAATTAGTATTCACACACCCGCATGTGTTATTTTTAGGTGCACGGTTTATTGCCGACTTCTTTATTTATTTATATTTCTCTTTGCAAGTGTGATGGTGTTTTTAAAAGTCCACAGATCTATTGCCTAACCCTTCCAGTGAAGTGTGAATTTGATCTACGTGACTCCACCAAGCTCCAGACCTCACACATTGGGCTGCCTGGCTGCTTCGTCTGCATTTCAGTCGTCATCGGAAAATAATGTGATTGAAAAATGTCTTTGCATGGCATTTGTTAAGGCTAAAAAGGGCCAGTAACTAGGGGTTAAGACGGTAGTAATAGAAATTCTAAAGTATTGTTCAAATGAAGGATAGTGGGCGATGCTGGCAGGTCACTTAGCCACTCATGATAAAGGAATTACTAGCTGAGCCGACACACTGAATAGGGGTTTTGACACCATATTGCCGGAGTGAGTGTAAAATTCAAAGAAAATTTCCCGAAATGCTTTTTTGATTTTTACAAGAATGCGTTCTCGATTGTGATCAAATCTAGCATGCAACTACTATGGCCCGCGCGCTGTGGTGGAGTTCACATGGCTCGTCAACAAGAATCACACTTGACAAGAGACGGACAATTTCAAAGCCCTGTGAGCGCTACTCAGGATAAAACGGCAGTAAAGAAATGTTTGTTTAAAAAAAAAAATACAAAGATTTCAAAATCAGAGCTTTTGTATGTCAGAAAATAAGCATTGTCATTTGGCGACCATGGGAGCACGAAGCTCTTGCACTTTACCTTCGACAGAGACGCTCAGTGTTCATTAAATTGGTCAGTAAAAAGGCTTGACTATGATTCCATCTAGATATTGTAAAGACGTTTTTCGTGGCAAAGGACAGGCTACAATAACATAACATGATGGAACAATGAGATTGTGAATGTCATATTTGTGAACTACAATGGGAGAACACTTTCTTCTGCATTTATTTATCAATTTGGAGACATTCTGAGTTGCGTCTGGGTCTTTTGTCCAGAGGGAAAGCATGTCCCTGGTGAGAGAGTGGAGTAGACAGAGGGACTAGGAGGAAAAAAAAGAGAGTCATAGCGATACTCCGAGAAAAAGAGAGAGTGTGGGAGTGTGTGGGTTGACTTCAGCGACATGATTGGATTGACAAGGTTAAGGAAGGAGGTGTTTATTAAAAGCTGTTTAGATTGTCTGCTGTGACTATCTGAATTATAGATAGACTTTTAAGGTGCTAATTCTGATACTGTACATTTCATGACAGCCATTGATTGGACCCAGAGCCATATATTTGGAGTTGGGCCAACCATTAGTATTTTGATTATTGTTCTAGTTCTAGACATATTTAAATAGCTTGTTTAAATGATTCCCCATGTAATGTTGATGGGGAACTAACATGGCTGCCATTATAAGTTTGTAGTGTTGTGTAAATAGTGTTGTGTCGTGTAAAGGCATTCAATTTTATAGTAGGCCTCTATTTTCTTTTCTACAATCCAGGTGTGCTTTCACACAATACGCCATTAATGTCAAAGTGGAATTGTGTATTTAGAAATGTTTACTAACTAATGAAAAATGGAAATGAGAAATGTCTTGAGTCAAAAAGTATTTCTTATGGCAAGCCTATTTAAAATGTGCTTAACAAATCACGTAATAAGTTGCATGGACTCCGTAATAGTGGTTAACATGATTTTTGAATGACTACCTCATCTCTGTACTCTACACATACACTTGTCTGTAAGGTCCCTCAGTAGAGCAGGGAATTTCAAACACAGATTCAACCACAAAGACCAGGAAGGTTTTACAATGCCTGGCAAAAAAGGGCACCCATTGGAAAATATCTGTAATTTTGTTTTAAGCAGAAATTGAATATCGCTTTGAGTATGATGAGGTTGTTAATTATACTTCGGGATGATGTATCAATACACCCAGTCACTACAAAGATACAGGTGTCCTTTTTTTTACCCCTTTTTACCCTCAATTTCATGATATTGGGGAGAAAGGACATCCCTGCCGGCCAAACCCTCCCCTAGTCTTCACATTCTGTACATTCCCCTTGTCCTAAGGGTACAAAAATGACCCGCCTTCACTAAAACCCCTAAAATAAAGCAGCTTAATTGAATTTTAAACCCCAAATCTATTTTGCATGAAGAAACAACCTGTCATTCATCAGAAACTTTGTGAATATCTGGGGTTTCCCTCTTCATCATACTCAAATGCAGAAAGACTGCATTTAATCAGTAGACACCACTCATTCTTATTACAACACACTTGTCATAATTGTTTTCTTTACTAAAGTAGAGGTTTATTGTTATTGCTAAAGGTACTGCATAGGTGTAAACATACAAAACAAAAATTTTGCGAGAGGTAGCAGAAATGTGCAGAAAGTAGTTTTGAATGCATTTTATTGAAGGGAAACAATAACATCCTTTAACTTTTTTGGCAACATAGTGATATATTCTTTTATACTGTACAATGAGGAATTCAACAACAAAATACTAGTCATCTCCCATTTTTTTAAACCATTGCCCCCACCCACAAGGTGTATAAACAACAACAATAAATAAGAATAAGATAATAGATACAAAACAAAAACTTGAAGAACATAAATCAATCAACTCTAATTAGGACGGTATGCAAGTGTGTGTGCATGGACTTTGCAGATGTATTTCTCACATGTGCAGCACATAGTATTTGTTTTACAGTGCTTCTTTGGGGGGCAGAATTGGCATCTCCTCTTGCCTGCCCCAGCTGCAAGATTCAGCCCCCTGAACAGCTTTCACAAGTGTTGCAGAGGCTGCTGGTGCTCCCTTCTTTCAATGTGTGGATTTACAAGTGCCTTTACCAGCTGATCCAGGAACACACTCTTCTTGTTCCGCTTATCAGGCATCCAGGTAGAGTTGACCTTGTTCCATATCACGAAGGCATTGTATGAAGACACATCATATGGAAGATGACCAGGGGCCAGCGGGCAGTCATCCTCCTGCAGCTGTAAGTTCCAATCACCTTGTCCAGGTTGTCCACGCCTCCTTTGTTGGTTGTAGTCCAGGATGATGGCTGGCTTCCTGTCCTCACGATCACGGATCTCAGCCATTTTGTGCAGTGTGCTCAGGAGGACCACATTCTTGTTCCTCTTTGGGAGGTAAGAGACTAGAGTGGTGGTGGGGGTGAAGGCAAACTTTGATGAGAAGGCTGCTCTCCCCCTTGTTGAGAGGAGTGCAGGGGGAGCTCAGGCTTGTTCTTTCTAACTGTGCCAACCAGGGTGATCTTCCTCTATACAATCTCAATTTCTCCTTTTGTGTGTGTGTTTGTGGTGTGTAAATTATTTTAAAACTGCCGGGTCAAAAATGACCCTAAGACAATCTTTGTACCCTGGTGGTGTAGAGCTTTCATTGAAATATGAACAAAGGCGATGTTTCACTTTTTCTAACTGAGGTCACTCTAGGAAAAGTCATCAAATTTCAAGTTGAAACAAATATAATTTAGGGGGTTTCTCTGCTGTTGAACATAGTGGCGGATCATTTTTGACCCTTAAGACAACACCAGGGTTAAAAAGATTCTGCCAAAGTC
Organism: Oncorhynchus nerka; assembly: GCF_034236695.1. Taxonomy (NCBI): domain Eukaryota; kingdom Metazoa; phylum Chordata; class Actinopteri; order Salmoniformes; family Salmonidae; genus Oncorhynchus; species Oncorhynchus nerka. The sequence goes on from NC_088419.1 coordinate 41,906,079, forward strand.
TCCAGTCGTGTAGAATTACGTAGAATTGCATGAAATCTAAATATTGAGTATATATTTTCCCCATGCGTGCAACTATTTTGTGTAGATCGTTGGCAAAAAAAATGACAATTAAATACATTTGAATCCCACTTTGTAACACAACAAAATATGGAAAAGGTTAGGGAGTGTGAATATTTTCTGAAGCCACTATAGCTGCCATAGAGTGTATTCTGTAAATGCATCATAATGCATAAACCCCATTGGCCCAAATCTCTAAATATTTGGCTTTGATTTGAACCTGATGTCTGTGAACCTTCTCCACTGTCAAGACCGACTAAAGTTGTTCTTTGTTAACTAGAAAGTTGTTCCTCACAAGCAGAGAAAGCGGCATTAAAAACGTGTGTTGGTGTATGTCTTTTTGTTGAGCAAAGACATTGAAAACGTGTGTTGGTGTATGTCTTTTTGTTGAGCAAAGACATTGAAAAATGTTAAATTACTCATCAGTTAAAAATGCTTTATTTAAACATTTTAAATGAATTATCTACTGTGACATTTTGACATTTATAGGATTAAGTATTATAAAACATTTCATCGCCACTTAAAATTGTCACTATAACAACCATACTTTTACCAACCATTGTAAATCCTACTTTGCGCTGTAGCACTACAGTTCCTGCTAGCAGTCTCTTTCTCTTTCTCTGTGTTTCTGTCTCTCGGGTGTCTTTCATATGTCTGTGTTGAGCTATCACTACCTCTTCATCTTTTCCTTTTCTCCTCGCTTTAAGGCAACTGACTTTTGATTTATTCTCATTTCAAAGAAAAATACATGAATATGTATTACATGGAAACAGAAGGAGAAAGAGAGACATTTAGCACTTCTTTTTTATTCAAATCATTTAAATTTGTATTAATGCTAGGTATAAAAAAAATGTGACCAGAAATCTGTGGATGTGTGACCTGCATATTTCCCTGTTCAATGAGACATGGTTAATGATGTGCTGGGGGGGTAGAATGGTTCAAGCAGAACACACACACACACACACACACTGTTCCGATCATCACAGATAACCAACTTAGAGGACCAAGGAACCAAATTGAAGAGCCTTTTTACCATATGCCTGCCCACCGTTAAGTAGGATCACTGCTTGCCAACTAGAGAAATTTAGTAAAACTGGACCAAAATAATCTTCAACTAAATTAAAACCGGGTAGAACTCACGAATGAAACCCTTAATTATTTATGTACTAAGGTTGAGATAATATTATGATTATTAATAAATCATCATTTCAACTTCGGATCCACCGCATTTATTTTTCACAATCTACAGCACTGAAAATAGACAAAGCACTGAGGACTAGGAAGGCAGTGCAGTATCATAAATACACACACACACACACACCAAGGATGTTTCTCAATATGCATACTACTGTGCTCCACAGTCTCACGCTCCGAGTCCGTTCTCTGAGGACGTTCTTGTGAGGACAAGAGTGTGGAAGACTCATAAAACATTACATTTGCGAAGCACTCACACTCCCCCTACTGTATTACCACAAGCTGCACCTCCCCATTCACTGAACCTTCTTCCAGTCAGGACAATGGCACTAGAGACAAAACAAGATATACACATTTTACTTCATAATTATCAGCTAGCTATATGTGAATCACAATAATCTAGCTAGCCAGCAAGTTTAACAGGCAAAATGACCTAAAACTCATGTTATGCAAGTTAGATTTCAGTTCTTCGTGGGTAGCTAGCTATCAATTCTTCGTGGCCATCTAGCGAGCTACAGTAGCATCTAGCCAGTTAGCTCTATTGATTTCCTATGGGCTTGCGATCTACCCATTCTATAGTGGGTATTGTAGGAAAGTTAGCATGCCAAAAATTAACACAGTATGTATTTATTAACGTATCAAGATAACATATTGTTGTCAGGCAACATTTAATTCCGAAGTGTGACTTTATCTTCTCTCGCTCCAGCTCAAATAATGGCCGACATAGATTTTTCTATATGTTGCGTAGTTTTTTTTACGTGGTTGCGTCATATTTCTGTACATTCTTTCCACTGACGCTTGCATCGACTCATACTTTCCGTTTCGCATAATTTAGTTTGGACTAAATGCTCCTAACCTCCCCTGCTCGGAGCGCAGTAGTATGCATATTGAGAAACACCCACACACTGCCTACCCTATATCAGCTCTGGCAGATCCTTTAAACTGTAGAATGAGTGTTGTTTATTCAGGCCATAATCCTAGATGAGCATTACAATATATGTCTCTAAGCACAAACACAGAGAGGAGAGATATGATTAGGTGGGTGCTTACATGTGTGTGTATTATGTATGAATTGGAATGGTTTTGTTCTTTTTGTTTTGTATATCCCACCTTTTGGTTACTGGCCCAATGCTCTTACCCCGAGGCTACCTTCTGCCCCAAATGCAGTTGTGAACTGTTTGATTTCAAGGGGGCATCCGGATTTGAACCTGGAACCTCTTGATCTGCAGTCAAATGCTCTACCACTGAGCTGTACCCCCCTCTCCGAGAGAAAGAGAGAGACAGTTTTCACCATACTCAGCATCAGTAATGTGTGTTAAACAGTGAGCTCCATCTTTCCCTCTTTCTGTCAAATTCAAATTCCGACTGCTTTATTGGCATGAAATACAATTTGTATAAATGATCAAAGCAGTATAGTGGTACAGCATTTCACTAAATAAATCACAATGCAATACAGTTCATTTCAGTAATAATAATAGTACATATAATAATGTATACTGCTGTTGTATTGTGTAATCGTCAGTCGATACATGTAATTAAATAAAAATGCAATAAAAAAAGGCTAATAAACAACTAAATGTACATGGATGATGGCTACACTATGTATTACTTGTAAGTTATATACAATGTAAATACTGTACTTCAGGGAATTAATGGTCATGGGATGTTCCTCAGGCTATGGCAATCATATACATATCTGGCAGTAATATTAGTGAATACAGGGCCAGGGATGAAACAGCTGGCGCAGGCAGGTCAGTAATCCAGAGAAGGTGCAAAGGGTCCAGAATGGCAGGCAGGCTCAGGGTCAGGGCAGGCAGGCTCAGGGTCAGGGCAGGCAGGGGTCAGTAATCCAGAGAAGGTGCAAAGGGTCCAGAATGGCAGGCAGTCTCAGGGTCAGGGCAGGCAGTCTCAGGGTCAGGGCAGGCAGGGGTCAGTAATCCAGAGAGGGTGCAAAGGGTCCAGAAAGGTAGGCAGTCTCAGGGTCAGGGCAGGCAGGGGTCAGTAATCCAGAGAGGGTGCAAAGGGTCCAGAACGGTAGGCAGTCTCAGGGTCAGGGCAGGCAATCCAGAGAGGGTGCAAAGGGTCCAGAACGGCAGGCAGTCTCAGGGTCAGGGCAGACAGGGGTCAGTAATCCAGAGAGGGTGCAAAGGGTCCAGAACGGCAGGCAGTCTCAGGGTCAGGTCAGGCAGTCTCAGGGTCAAGTCAGGCAGTCTCAGGTCAGGCAGTCTCAGGGTCAGGGCAGGCAGTCTCAGGGTCAGGGCAGGCAGTCTCAGGGCAGGCAGTCTCAGGGTCAGGGCAGGCAGTCTCAGGGTCAGGGCAGGCAGTCTCAGGGTCAGGGCAGGCAGTCTCAGGGTCAGGGCAGGCGGGGGTCAATAATCCGGTGGGGTAAGGTATAGAACAGAAGGCAGGCTCAGGGTCAGGGCAGGCAGAACGGTCAAAACCGGGAAGGACTAGGAAACAGAAGCAAGAACAGACCGGAGCAGGGGAACAAACGCTGGTAGGTTTCATGAACAAAACAAACTGGCAACAGACAGAGAACACAGGTATAAATACACAGGGGATAAATGGGGAAGATGGGCGACACCTGGAGGGAGGTGGAGACGAGCACAAAGACAGGTGAAACAGATCAGGGTGTGACAAGTACAGTGTGTGTTTAGTAATGCACTGCAGAATTGTGCTTTCTGTCTCTTCCTTTCTCTAGCTCTCTTCCCCCTTCTCTCTCTCTCCCCCCTTCTTTCTCTGAGACAAATAGTTATTATTCACTGTGCTTAGATCAGATTAAGATCTTTCTGTTTCTATAGACTGCTCTTTTCTCATGCCCTAATCCCATCCCATGTCACGCTCAACTCTTTCTCTGCTTCTCTGACATGACTTATCCATATGTTTTTCCTCCCATATGAGACAGACAACTGAGTGATGTCCTTCTGATGTTTGTGGCAATAGGAATGAGTTAACCTCTATAATCTGTGTTAATTAGCAGCCCTTGAATATGGTTGGGTCGTTTGGAACAGTTTTGTGATGTACAATACGTTTAGAACATCTCTGGTTGAAGGGCAGGATAGCTTTGTGAGTTGTGTTGGACATACAGGTGTAGGATCTTCATTTGAGCCAGTTCGCTAAAGCAGCAACAAGAAAGGTGAATTATTATGTGGATTATAATTAATTGATTATTTTCGTGAGGGAAAATCAAGTCTGAAATTTGTAAGTGTAAATTCCAGACTTCAGAAGCCTTAAAAAAAAGAACTGAAACCCACTACAAGTTTTACAGGAAAGTTTACCTGCAACAGGTTGATCAAATAAGAATCCTACATCTGTAGCTGTGTGACAGTGGGGTTTTAGCTTTGTTGACTGAGAATGAAGTGCAGCTTCAGGCTTCAGTTGGAAGATGCTGTAGCTTTGGTTGTAGAATGTCTCTGGTTGGTGGAGAACTACAGTATAGCTCTTGGTGACAAGGTGCTTTCTATACTCACCCTCTCCTGATTCACTTCAGTTTAGATTAAATAACATCATCTTGAGGGGGGAATAACTGCTGCAGCCCAATTACTGGGTCTTCAGGGCTGTATTATCTAGTCTTGCATACAAATATTAGAATGCAATGAAATTGTTGTGGAGGTTATTGGCAAATATTAATGTTTTTATGCGACAGAGATAGATGTTATCGTGAAGTCTTTTCCTCAGTTGACTTTAGCCCCTCAAAATTGCCTCTCAGGCTCTTGTACTCCTCAGCTAGAGTTATGACACACTTCACTCAGATGAGTCTTTCTCTCTCTCTCACACACACACACACACACACACACCCTAGCTAACAATGAGGAATAGCATGGACTCCTGCCTTTGTTTCCACACACAGATATACAGCCTCATTTCATCAGCTTTAATGACCTCATTTAAACAGGCCTAATGACTCTTCCTAATGTCCGGGCGTAGCCGCTATATTGTGGCTATTCTCACTAGCAATGTCCTCTGCATTCTTATTGTACGTCTCCATTATGAGAGCTAGTCTCCAAGGAGAAAACAACCTATTTATTGTTGTGCTCTAGCAACTCTGCAGATTAATAACAATATGCGGTGTAGCTTCTAGCTTCTGTGGTGTAACCTAGACAACTTGGCTGGCAGTAGCAGTATTACATTCTGAGGGATTTTTCCAAGAAGATATATTGTCATGAGTTATGAAAATATATATTTTTGGTAAGATGTCACAATATACTGAATAAAACTCTCAAAATGCTTTTTGTATCCTTTTTTTAGAAGTGATATGTCATAAATGTTCCACCTTAATTGCCATGTATGATTTTCATCATATTTCTCTCGTGAAATCAATCATTTCTCTGCTCCCTGCGGCAATGTTCTAGAGCTCAGACCTGACTGACGGAAAGGTCAGGGAAATGCTACGGCTGAAATCCATTTGACAGTCGCGTCATAAAGTCTACATAGTGCGTCGGGACTTAGAATAGCAGCACTTCCATTTATTCTCACACAATCAGATCTATAATAGGACCATTCCTGTGCCATTAAACGTCTCCCTCTGTCACCCGATGACACCATTGAGTGTGCAAGTAGTTCCCCCTTTAGACAACAGGATGAAAGCCCAGCACATGGACTTGGCACCTGCAACCTAGAGGACCAACCCGAGGATCAATTTAAATAAAGAGCAATTCCCTGCCGCGTCAACGCAAGTCGATATCCGGACACGGTCTTCCTGATGTCGTCGTTACTAACGGTTACAGTTGGCCTGCCGTTACAGGAAGCCTGCTTGTAAAAGTAGGATGTTAAAAAGCAGCACATCCTCTGACAGTATATGTGACAGGAAATCAATCGGCTCTGATAGGGACACAAAGTTGACAGCTCAATAAGCTTAGGCAGGAGGATATTCCCTCCTCTCTCTGTAACGACATCACATTTCTACAAGGGATTTAGCAGCTGTACCAGGGCAGCCTCAGATTACATGCAGTTGTCAACAAGTGTATATACAGCAAGAGTAGGCGACCCTGTTCCTGTGAGTAACGCAGGTACTGCAATATTTTGTTACAACTAGGAAACACACCTGACTAATTGATCAGTTCAGTTGATGGCCTAAATTCGACACAGCTGGTCCTCCAGGTCTGTTAAATCAAAAACATGACGTGCCTCCGGGCACTCCAGGACCAGGGTTGCATACTGCTAGTATACAGGGTGGGTAAGGTCATGGAAATGTGTGCGGAAATCTCCAGAGAAAGACATTGGCAGTAGAATGGCCTTACTGATGTGCTCAGTGTCTTTCAATGTGGCACCGTCATAGGATGACACCTTTGCAAATTTCTGCCCTGCTAGAACTGCCCCGGTCAACTGTAAGTGCTGTTATTTTGAAGTGGAAACGTCTAGGAGCAACAACGGCTCTGCCGCGAAGTGGTAGGCCACACAAGCTCACAGAACAGGACCGCAGAGTGCTGAATGGGCGCAACTCCATATTAATGCCCATGATTTTGGTCATGTAGTGTATATTGAAAGCAGGTGTGCCACACAGGTGTGGCTCCTGAGTTAATTAAGCAGTTTAACATCCCATTATGCTTACGGTCATGTATGAAAATGCTGGGCAGGCCATTATTTTGGCTACCATGACTATACCCCCAAAGGATGGCAATGCCCCCATCCTCAGAGCATGAGTCATCACTGAATGGTTTGATGAGCATGAAAACTATGTAAACCATATGCCATGTCCATCTCAGTCACCATGTCTCAACCCAATTGAACACTTAAGGGAGAGTCAGGAGAGGCGCCTGAGACCACGTTTTCCATCACAAAACATGGAAGAATGGTGTCCCATCCCTCTGATAGAGTTCCAGACACGTAGAATCTGTGCCAAGGTGCACTGAAGCTGTTCTGGCCCAACACATGTTATGTTATGTTGGTCTTTCCTTTTATTTTGGCAATTACCTGCAGTACCAGTCAAAAGTTGACACACCTGCTCATTCCAGGTTTTTTATTTATTTATTTACAATTTTCTACATCGTAGAATAATAGTGAAGACGTTAAAAAGATGAAATAACACATATGGAATTATGTGGTAACCAACCAAATGTTAAACAAATCAAAATATATTTTATATTTGAGATTCTTCAAAGTAGCCACCCTTTGCGTTGATGACAGCTTTGCACACTCTTGGCATTCTCTCAAACAGCTTCACGAGGGAGTCATCAAGAATGTGTTTCAATTGACAGGTGTGCCTTGTTAAAAATGTATTTGTGGAATGTCTGTCCTTCTTAATTCATTTGAGCCAAACAGTTGTTTTGACAGGGTAGGGGTGGTATACAGAAGATAGCCCTATTTGGTAAAAGACCAAGTCCATATTATGGCAAGAACAGCTCAAATAAGCAAAGAGAAACAAGAGTCCATCATTACTTTAAGACATGAAGGGTAGTCAATCCGGAGTTACCTCTGCTGCAGAGGATAAATTCATTAGAGTTAACTGCATCTCAGATTGCAGCCCAAATAAATGCTTCAGAGTTCAAATAACAGACACAACTCAACGTCAACTGTTCAGTGTAGACTGCGTGAATCAGGCCTTCATGGTCGAATTGCTGCAAAGAAACCACTACTAAAGGACACCAATAAGAAGAAGAGACTTGCTTGGGCCAAGAAACACGAGCAATGGACATTAGACCGGTGGAAATCTGTCCTTTGGTCTGATGAGTCCAAATTTGAGATTCTTTATGACAGGCAGAGTAGGTAAACTGATGATCGCTGTATGTGTGGTTCCCGCCGTGAAGTATGGAGGATGCTGGTGATACTGTCAGGGATTTATTTAGAATTCAAGGGACACTTAAACAGCATGGCTACCACATAATTCTGCAGTGATAGACCATCCCATCTGGTTTGCACTTAGTCCCACTATCATTTGTTTTTCAACATGACAATGACCCAACACACCTCCAGGCTATGTAAGGGCTATTTGAACAAGGAGAGTGATGGAGTGTTGCATCAGATGACCTGGCCTCTGCAATCACCGGGCCTCTACCCAATTGAGATGGTTTGGGATGAGTTGGACCGCAGATTGAAGGAAAAGCAACCAACAAGTGCTCAGCATATGCGGGAACTCCTTCAAGACTGTTGGAAAAGCATTCTTTATGAAGCTGGTTGAGAGAATGCCAAGAGTATTTTTTTATTTAATTGAACCGTTATTTAAGTAGGCAAGTCAGCTAAGAACAAATTCTTATTTACAATGACTACTTTGAAGAATCTAAAAGATATCAAAAAAATATATATTTTGATTTGTGTAACACTTTTTGGGTTACTACATGTCATTTAATAATTTTGATGTCTTCACTATTATTTTACAATGTAGAAAATAGTTTAAAAAAATAAAAATAAACATTGAATGAGTAGCTGTGTCCAAACTTTTGATTGGCACTGTACCTGTATGTGTGCTCTGGTTGAATTATATATTCTAGGATATCACTGCATCATGTTTTATTGATGTCATGCCATTATCTATCACGTGTGTGTGTGTGTGTGTGAGAGAGAGAGAGAGCGAAAGTAGAGGGGAGAGAGGCAGAGGGAGGTTGAGAAGAGGGTCATCTAAAAGAGTAGAGGGGGAATGAGAGACGAAGGGAGGACGCTCAAGGCAAGAGAAGCGTAAAGAACTGAGGGATGGGAGAGAGGAAGTGGAACAGCAAGGGCGAGGGAGATTTCAGAGTGCCCAGTGCAAAATATCACTGCAACGGTATTTTCTGTCGTGTTTTTGATTAGCTCAAAATAATTTATGAGGAGCAGCCCTTTCAAAAGCTGTAACATTTCCAGCGATGTCCTCCAGAGCACCTGAACTACTACTAGAGGTTATAAAGTGGTACCAATGTCTTTAACAATAGAAAATAATGAGCCTGTATTTAATTTGTACAGAAATTCTGAAAGAAAAAAATGTATGTACTACTCTCGCACGCTCACTAAGGGAGTGATCGTTATTTATATTGAGGGATACCTGGAGGAATTCGGACCTCTTTGAAATGAAAATGGATGGCCCCTTCCCCTGAGGGAAATATATATTTTCCTAGCCCTCCCCAAACATAAAAAAAACAAGTAACCCTCCCCTTCCAAAATGATAATTAAAACAAAATAGCAGAGAATATGAAATCCCTTTTTATAGTAGACTGTTGCGGTCGTGATTTATATCAAATCAACCCGTGGTTGAGAACCTCTGCTGCATTCATACTATTCATGTTATCCACTTGAAGGTTGCATTTACCAATTTAAGCGCTAAGGGCCGTCCACACCAAGGATGATAACGATAAATGATGCGTGACTATAAAATGTTGGCAACTATCCACACTAGTGGAAAGTGTATCATTCGACAGCCGACACGTGTCAATCAACTGATCAAAGCAGCCTACTGCACTATTAATGAGGTGGTAACACAGATCATTAATCAGTGCTTCAGGGAGTGTTCAACTGCAAATTATCCTACAATGTGGGCTACCTGTAGACTGAAGAAATATATTATATATAAACTTGTATTTAAATTAAATGTAGAAATTCAACAACAAACTCTGTTTGGCCTGCGCATCTTTTTACATCATGTCATAGCCTGCCTCGTCGCTCAAGTGGTTTGCAAGTGATTTCCATTTTTACTAATGGATGTCAATTCGTTTGGATCTTTTTCACTGTGCTCATCGCGGTCTGTCATATGCTTTCCACGACAGTTCATTTGGCCTAGGCCTATTTTACATTCAGCAATTAGCAAGAGCCAAGCCTGCTTCTCTCCACGAAAAGCCTATTAGTCCAAGTATAACAAATGTAATATATATATATATCTCGTGTGGCTTTTGAAGTTGATAGTTTTTCCTGGGATTTCACGAGAAGAGGGACAGCGGAGCGGTTTGCGGTCCGTAGCCTATAGCCTATTGCGCACGGGAACTTTAGAGATGTGTAGCCAGAAGAAGCGAAATATTAGCTAGATATTAGGCCACTCATTAGCTAAATAGAGTGCTATGAATATTTACCTGTCAGAGTGAATGAGAGAAAAAAGTTGGGTGTTCCTCCAGGCTGCGCTCCGCATCATTCGGGCACGCGAAGCTCCACTTGATTAGGCCTACGTTGTTATTCTACCTAGGCTACAACAAAACAGTGCAATGAGGCATGTATTATTGTTATACAGTGAGTAAGCAATTATTGGCTAGGGCTGTAATTTAGGCAAAAATCCCCATTAGCTGTGGTGATTGCAGCATCTATTCTTCCTGGGATCCACACAAAATATGAAACATGACATAAAACAGAACATTAATAGACGAGGACATAACTAAATGCATTTAAAACGTCACACATAGCTGGTAGGGGTAAGTGCGTGTGTCAGTGCTGTGTGTAAATCGACTATGCAAACCATTTAGAATTTTCAACACACTAATGATTCTTCTAAAAACAAAGTGATGCAGTCAGTCTCTCCTTTACTGTCGAATGCTTCATGCCGAAATAACTGCATCAAATCAAATTGTATTTATCACATGCGCCGACAACTGGTGTAGACTTTACCGGGAAATGCTTGCTTACTAGCCCTTCCCAACTAACTATGCAGAGATTTCTGAGTTCCCAGTTGTTTTGAATGCGTCATTTCTACCATTGTTCGTGTTGTGTGATAGCGCCCAATGTCATCACTACAAGCACTATTTGATAGGCACAGATACTCTACACGCACACGTTCTGGATATGCCAAAGGAAAATATGAACTGATGGAACAGCCAAAGGAAAAGATGAACTGTTGGAAAAGATGAACTGATGGAACAGCCAAAGGAAAATATGAACTGATGGAACAGCCAAAGGAAAAGTAATCGCGAGAGTGCCAAAGTTAAACATAGTAGAATTCAATACGTAAATTCCAAAATGCAGACAAATACTGACGTTTAATCGATTACAATTCACATGGCCCTCCCCTGGTCAATAAATAAATAAATACTAAACCCTCCCCCTGACTGAAATTGAAAAAACATGACCTTCCCCCATTTTCCTCCGGGTAACAATTACGTACATTTCAACCGGTCAGAATATATTTTATAAACCTATTTAGGCAATTTTCAAAGAGGTGTAGATTTAGCCTCATGATTGCTGTTTTGTCACCTTCTATTTACCTTTCCTCTTAATCTTAAGTAGAAATCTATTTATGCATGATTGAGCTCCGAAAACGATTAGTCGGTCATCTGTGTTTTTGAGGTAAATTAGAAAATCAAGGACGACGTGATGTGTTCGGTGTTCTAAAGTTCTATTTATGAAGCCCTAACTAAAGGGAAAGATTGGAGTATCAATTGGGGGTGCAAAGTGTGTTCCAAAGTAATTGTTTGTATCTGTGCCAGAGCCACGTCTCTGTCAGTAAACCATAGAGCTTAGGCAGAGTGTTGATTGCTGGCACAAGGCACGGTGGGAGGTAAATAGGTAGCGGATAGATCTGTGACTTCCTCCAGCTTGTAGATGAATGGGAAAACAAATGGTTGCCAGCAAACAGGAAACACACTGCAGTTTGATTCCCATGCCATGCCTCTAATCAGACCTCACTAGAACATAATCAGAGAAGATGGTCAGAAACTCTTGCTACTGTAGGACGAAGGAAGTGTTTCTGCAAATGTCTTCTTTAGTGTATTTCATACTTCACTGCACAACTCTCGGCTGTCGTTGCTCCGAAGCCGGACCACCCCGGACT